>NC_051079.1:53354161-53381826 GCF_004664715.2 Peromyscus leucopus | reverse complement strand
CGTGAGACCTGATACAGCCCAGCTTGTGAACCAGAAGGGAATTTTCCATCTCCAGCCACCTCCTGAGTGAGTGGGGTGGGTGGCCTTGGACAGAGCCAGTTGTGGGTTTCCCACCTCAGGGACTGACCTTGACTCTTCCTCAGCTGTTCACAGTCATTCCTGCCTCATGGTATAAAGGTGGCTGCCAGCAGGCCTCTAGTGCAGCCCGAGTCCCGGGCCCAGCCCTCATTGGCTCAACAAGTTCACCTGTCCCTCCCAGAGCCAATGGCTGGTGCTATTCTGATGTCCAGGGCTCCTTTAAGTCTGGACAGCTCTTAGGACGGGGTTACTTTTCTACTCCGCATGGCCAAGTGTTTCCATGTCTAGCCCTTGAGGCTGTGGGACATTTTGGAGAAGTCACTCACACGGCATTCCTTCTCCCTGATGCCCCTGTCCCCAGACATTTTTATGTGGGGTGGATGAACAAGACAGAAAGAGGAGGGAGAGAGGGAGGGAGGGAGGGAGGAGGGAGAGGAGGGAGAGAGGGGAGGGAGGGGGAGAGAGGAGAGACTCATTGTGAGTCCTGCCCTACCCTCAAGCCCATTTCACAGATGAGGAAATGTGTAATTCCCAAGTCCAGCCAGTTGTCAGAGGACTGGAGCCTGGCCCTCCAAACCAGCCTAGGGCAGATCCCACCGCTCAGGGAAGCTGACGGAAGGGTGGTCTTGGCTGCCAGGAGAAAGGCACCCACACAGAACCTGACAGCCCCTCTACAGAGTCGCTTCCTTCAAGCCCCTCTCTATTGGTGAAAATTATTAAGGCCACTCCACGTAGTTAAAAGGGAGGTTTATTTTGTGGGGTAACTTACAAGTGAAGGGATAGGTAACAGGGTCTGGGAAAGGGTAGCGCAGTCCAGCAGTGTTCTCTGGAGAACTCTGCTCGGTCTACCTCCAGTGTTCAGGGTCCAGGAACAAGAGAGCCTGCACATCTGGATCTTGGGTGTTCAGGGTTCTCTCTCAGCCCCGCTTTGTAGATGTGACCGTTACTAAAGCCTCGATGGGGGTTGGAACTTCCAGGTCAAAGCTGGAATGGCTACCCACTACACCTCTCCCTGTCATGGCCCCCTGACTTTAGCGGCCTCTGGTGACATCACTGATGTGGTCCTTAGCCTTGGGTAGAGCCCTCCCCTCTGGGCTGGAGCAGTGGTTCCTATCTTCCTGCTCTCCTGGATCAGATACACAGAGTCACCCTTTGTGGCCTTCTAGAGCAGAAGCTCTGCAGCCACCATTGCCATGGCTGGTCCCTGCAGCTAGTCACACCTCACTCAAGTGTTCTGACTCCGAGGACTCCCTCCGTACAAGTTGCCCTTACCGTTGGTGGCCTCCTCGGTGACAGCCAGAGCCTTGGCAGGCATTCTGCAAACCGGCCGTCCCCGGCCCTTGCAAGGGTGAACTTGAACTGTTGGTTCTGTACCTTGGACCTGTTGGGTAGCCTGGGCCTCAAGAGCAGGGTGCTCATCTCCTGGCCCACACTCTCAACATTGTGTCCCAAGGTGCCATCGGCTTGGCCTGGACCTTCCTGATCTATGGGCTGACTGCTGTCCTTGGCCTGGCCTTCATCTACTTGCTTGTTCCGGAGACAAAAAGGGCAGTCACTGGCTGAGATAGAGCAGCAGTTTCAGATGAACAGGTACGTGGTGGGTGGGGCTGGCCGGGGACAGAGCCGCCAAAGTGGGCCCTTCAGGACCTCAGGGTCCTCTTCCTTTTGCCAGGTGCTCACATCTCCTCCTGCCTTGCTGCCATTGTCCCCAAGCCATTTCCTTCAGCTGTTTTGTACCAACCATCTGAGAGTGGCTCTGCATTGGCCTAAAGCTGCTGCACTCCCGTGTGTGTGTGTGTGTGTGTGTGTGTGTGTGGTGAAGGGATCCAACCCGGGCTTTGCATGTGTGGCCAAGCATTCTAGCCCTGAGCTACATTCTGCTTTTGAGATGGGATGCTGCCATATAGTCCACCACATTAACTTAGGGCTTGCTGTGGAGTTTAAGCCGACCTCATACTTGCAAGCTTCCTGCCACCATGCCAGGCTCTCACAGGAATGAGAATTAATTACAAACCCCCAGAGTATTGGAATCTTAACACCACCGAATCTTAGACTCCTGCGCTTTAGCTGAGGGCTTAGTCCGTGTTCCACCAGGTGTTTAGACTAAGTCCTTGCAGCGATGTCCCAGGCCAGGGGTTTGAGGCCTTTGGGGATTGCAGCAGAGTTCAAGAATGACGAGTGCTGTCCTCAATGAATTGCCTGTTCAAGTTGGGAAGGGGCAGAAAATAAGTCAACAGACCATTTGAAGAGGAGTGGTCTAAACTGATGATATTTAATGAGAACAAACATGAAGCCGCATACCTTGCTGGGAGGCCAGACTTGCACAGAGGGACAGAGGATCAGGGTTGTGGCTCAGTTTAGAGCGAGGACTTCTGAGCAGCGGCGACTTCCGTCAGTGAGGAGGGGAGGCAGCCACGTCAAGATGAGGGGAGGGGCATCCTAGGTGGGGGGAGAAAGCTGGTGCAAAGACCCTGAGGTGGCATCCTGTCTGACTTGGGCAAGGAACAAGAGATCCCTCCGTGGGACTGGAAGAGGGAGGGAGGATGGGTGGAAGGTCAGAGCAGCCAGATGGAGTTAGACCACTTCCGGTCTGGAGGTCACAAACAGGATTTCAGAGTCTTAGTACCCTGGGAGGAAAAGAGGGGGGACAGGCGCCCCACGGGACGCTGCAGTGATGAGAAAATGCCCTCACCTTTCTTACAGTCCAGGTTCCTGGCTGCTTGTTCTATTTCTGGGATGGCCTGGAGGGTTTTTTTTTTTTTTTTTTTTTAAAGTCATTGTAATATTGAGCCAGCCTGCCGCTCAGAGGAACACGGTAGGGGTGGGGTGAGGGATAGGACTGACCTCCCAGAGACGAAAATGCCGCAGCAATGTGGGCGTAGAGCAGCTCCTTTAGCTAGGGTGTTGGTGTTTGGGTTGTTGACCAGAGGTGTATTTAGAATCCCCCGGGTACATGGTGACCCTGCTTGCAGAGAGGGTAGGGGGTGTCCTGTGGCATCCAGTGCTTTTATCCTGGGTCCTGGAACAGTGGCAGGCACACCCCAGCCATCAGTGACCCCGCTCTATGAATGAGTGAAATGGAGTTCAGGGCAGCCCGTGACTGAGCTGATTACCTGCCTGAGTGGGGATGGGGTGGGAGTGGGGGTGGGAGGGAACAGGTGACTTCAGAGCTGGGAGGGGGAGGGAGAATGTTCTGGAAGGAGGAAGAGCAAGGCCCTGGCTGGAGTGATGGCCATTTCTGATGTTTGAGAGAGTCACAGGAGGCCAGTGTGCCTGTGATGTTAGGCTGAGCATTACACAGGTCCTCACAGGACATGAAAGGGTTGGCTTGGAGTTTGGAAAGGGCACCATGGCTGGG
The DNA here is from genome assembly GCF_004664715.2 of Peromyscus leucopus. NCBI lineage: Eukaryota > Metazoa > Chordata > Mammalia > Rodentia > Cricetidae > Peromyscus > Peromyscus leucopus. Next base: position 53,378,390 of record NC_051079.1, on the reverse strand, counting down.
ATGGAGACCCCGCAAGCCTGGAGGAGCTGCCCAGGCTGGAGAACGGGGTATGCATGTTAGGAAGGAATCAGGAAGGGGTGGAACAGGGTGGGGGCCGTGATGTCCTTTTCTTCCTGCCCAGGGAAGGCCGAAGGCCTGCTGCTCTCTGATCCTTGGTTTCCTTGGCAGGTTTCCTCTGCGCTTTGGCCACAGGCAGAACCCCAGCGGAATCCAGTACCACCGCCTGGAGGTCTCCCCAGCCTCCTGAGGCTTCCCTGTCTGCTTCGAAGGTGCTGGTCACATTGGTTTCTGCAGCTCCAGCTCCCTGCCTACCGGGGCCTGGAACTCATGATCCAGGTTTCCTTCTGTAGTGGCCCTGCCCCAAAGGGTGCCTCTTGCTGGGGTGAGAGATGAACCCTCTACTCTTCGTTTTGAGTGTGAGACTCCAGGGACTCTGGAAGATCCGGCCCATGCCTCAGTTTCCCTGTGGCGTTGGCTTGTCTGCAATGTTTATAATGACATCCTCTGTGGTGTCTCCACCAAGGGCTTCTCAGATGACCGGGAAGGAAGTGTCTTCCGCCGCCAGCCCTGAGCCAGGAGAGATCGCAAGTCCGTCTGCCTTCCTTGTCCACTTGCCCAGGGTCTTAGTGATCGGGAGCCGGTTTGGGTCACTCCCTTCCTCTTACCCAGGATATTTATCGGGCCCTGGGACTCTGACTGAGGACGAGAGGCTGTTGCTAGGATGGCTTTATGACCCTGGCCTCAGTTTCTCCTCCACGTGTCGCACAGAAGCCTTGACTAGGCTGCTCCTAAGTCTCAGAGCAGGGACATTAAACACCCAAGCGAGGGCTCTGTCACGTCACATGTTCCTGGGACAGAAGCTTTCTTAGTAGAGAGTGTACCTCGATTCGAGAGTCAGGAATGCAAGAGCTGGTCCCATCATGTGACAAGTGCCAGGGTAAGGCAGGGATCTTTGAGGAAGGAAGAAGGGGTTGGAGGGACTCACCCAAGTGTTGGTGGTTGTGGCTTCTACTTTGGGTGCTATTGACAACCTCAAGCTTCAATCTTTTCATCTGCAGAATGGCAGAGTTGTGCCCCTCAGAATATATTGACTTCCCCCATCTCCTTCAGGAGGGTCTTTAGTGAGCTCTGGGGGCTTCTGCCCACTGTGTTACACAGGGCACCTCCTTTGGGGCATTGTAAGGAGTCAGTCAGCTGGAAGTCCAGCAAGTGGCTGAGGTCAGAGGTGCATAAGGAGGACGTAAAAAAGATTAGAGTTGGTTTCTGGACACTGGGTAGCTTGACCTCACTGGCACTGTAAGTCACACCCTTTTGGTTCCCAAGCCTGGCCCGGTGACCTTGCTTTCTTCTAGATACTTCATTTATAGCCAGTGGTGTGCCGGATTCAGCTTGTGCCGGCTGGCTCCTCAGGGTTGACGGCCACACAGTCAGGACTTCCGCAAACTGGTTGCTAAGCACTGCCATTATTTAAAAAATTAATTTATAGTAAGCAATTGATGCAATTCTAATAGTCAGTACTCAGACTTCATCATCTCCCACCAGGTGTGGTGGCACACGCCTGTGACTCCAGCACTCAGAAGACTGAGGCAGGAGGATTGAGCGCTGGGCCAGTCTGTTTTAAACCTTGTCCCACTAAATAAATAGGTAAATAAAAAAGGCAAACCTCTGTTGCACCTAATTTCTCTTCCTCCGTGCCGCTGGATCGTCCTCATGTGTGTCTGATGGAGATGGAGGGAGGTTCTGTGCGTTTTGCTGCTTCTGCATTCAATGCCGTCACAGTAAACGCCTGGGTGCATCTTTGCCTTCCAGAGGCCAGAGAACACTGCAGACTGGTCTATTGTCTGGGTGATTTTTCTGGAGATGAGAGCTGCTGGGTCAAGGGTTAAGATGCCTCCTGTGTGTAGCTGGTATATTGAAAACAGCACAGGAAATGGGGCGTGTGTGAAGATTCCTCCCCTCTGATCAGTTCAGCAGACACCCATTCCCGACCTTGATGGAGGGAGGGGCTCTGATGTATATCTGACCTTCGGAATGTGTGCCCACTGCCTGTCTATCCCCAACTGCACACTGCTTATGGAACACTCTTTAGATGAAATATTTTCCCACACAAATACATGCATTTTAAAATAAATTATTTTGAACAAAAATGTATGTGGTGATTTATATTTCTATCCAAATGCACATTTATTGTCTATTAAGTGTCAAGGGCAAAGTTGTGACCTAGAAAACGTCCCTGTTCTTATTCTAACATTCTGGTCGGTGCTTGATCCATGAGAAATAAAAAAGGAGACAGAGAGGGAAAAAGAGGGAGAGAAAAAGGAACAGAGTGAGGAAAACTCACTGATAGACAGATACTGAACAGTAGGTAGGTGATAGATAGGTAAGAGATCATGGACAACAGACTAACAGATGACACATAGGTGATAATAAATGAGAAGGTTTGTGATCCCAGCACTCGGGAGGCAGAGTCAGGCAGATCTCTGTGAGTCTGAGGCCAGCCTGGCTACAGAGCGAGATCCAGGACATGCACCGAAACTACACAGGGAAACCCTGTTTCGAAAAACAAAACAATACAAAATAAAATAAAATAAAAAGAAAGATGAAGGGCTGAAGCAACAGCTGAGTGTCAAGATCCTCTGTGTGACACGTACATGTGCACTCGAGTGTACACACACACACCACACACCACATACATCACACACACACATACACACATGCACCCATGCACGAACGCACCCACAGCTGATGCCCCACCCTCTCTCTGCTTCTTCAGCCTCTTCTGCCTCCTTGGACCTGATGTCCTCATGTGTGACTATGGTGATATTTTATTTGTACTAAAATGTTATTGTATGTTAATAAATAAAGTTGCCCAAGGGTCAGAGCTATTAGCAAGCCATAGCATAAGCTGGGCAGTGGTGGTGCACGCCTTTAATCCCAGCACTTGGTAGCAGAGCTAGGTAAGTCTCTGTGTGTTCAGGGATACAGCCAGCATTGGAGACACATGCCTTTAATCTCAATACCAACCACAGAAGACCTGGAGGTCTATACAGACAGGCAGTGACTAGGAGGTCATGTGGTAGGGTTTACAACCAATGAGAAGGCAGAACAGAAACACTATAAAAAGACAGACACACAGGAAGTAGCTCTCTTTCGGAGAGGTAGGACAACAGCGACAGTGAAGGGTAAGGTTGTTAGCTCTTAGCTTTGCTCTGACCTTGGCTTTCATCTCTGTATTGGCTCTGTGTTTCTTATTTAATAAGACGGTTGGTTACATCTACATGTGACTCATGGCCATACTCTGTCTCCATATTTGTTCATTTTCCTTTCAAGTGGGATCTTCTCATCTGTGGTACAGGGGTTGGGGATTTGAAGAGAGACCAAACGCCTCCCAGGGCTACCTGATCCCCATTCTCCACCCCTCAAATCCTGGGATTACACTACCATGCTTGGCTACTCCCTGCTCCCCACCCCCTTAAAGAAAAAAAAAAACCTTTTAAAACTTTTGACACAAGGTCTCACTGTTGTCCAAACAAGGTCTTGATCTTGGAATCCTCCTGCTTCAACCTCAGAAGAGCTGGGAGTATAGGCCTATGCCAACAGGTTGTCTGTTTCCTGTTTCTTTCTTTTCTAAGCTTTTATTTCTTAAAATTGGTGTTTGTTATGGTGATATTTGTGCTGAAATGTGATTTTATTTGTATGTTAATATAAATAAAGTTGCCCGGGGTCAGAGCTAATAGCAAGCCATAGCAGAAAGTCAATAAAAAAGACAGACACACAGGAAGTAGGTCTCTTTCTGAGGGGAAGGATGGCAGAGCAGTGAAGGGTAAGAAAAGGTTTTAGTCTCAACTCTCAGCTACTGCTCTGCCCTCTGGACTTTTAACTCTGCACTTGGCTCTGTGTTTCTTATTTAATATTACTGTTCATCTACAGTTGTGTGGCATGATGTGGGAGGGCACGTGTGCACACGTGGAGGTCAGAGGACAACTTTATGGTGCCGGTTCTCTCTTTCCACTTATGTGGGCTCCTGGGATCAATGCAGGTCATCAGGCTTGCGTGCTGAATGCCTCTACCTGCTGAGCCACCTCGACAGCAGAGCTTCGCAGTCTCTCCTTTGGTGGGTTGGGGTCTCGAGGCAGAGTTTCTCTGTGTAGCCTGGCTGTCCTGGAACTCACTCTGTAGACCAGGCTGGCCTCAAACTCATGGACATCCACCTGCCTCTGCCTCCTGAGTGCTGCTAGCTTCCTAGTGTGTGTGTGTGTGTGTTGTGTTGTTAACTTTTTTTTATTTATTCTTTGTGTCTTTCATATCATGCATCCTGATCCCACCCACCTCCCGTCCCCTCACATTTGCCCTCTGCCCCTGCCCCTTCCTCCCCTACACCCTGTAAATAAAACAAAATAAAATTTAAGATAAAAAAGAAAAGAAAAGGTGCCGGGCGGTGGTGGCGCACGCCTTTAATCCCAGCACTCGGGAGGCAGAGCCAGGCGGATCTCTGTGAGTTCGAGGCCAGCCTGGGCTACCAAGTGAGTCCAGGAAAGGCACAAAGCTACACAGAGAAACCCTGTCTCGAAAAATCAAAAAAAAAAAAAAAAAAAAAAAAAAGAAAAGAAAAGAAAAGAAAAGAAAAGGAAGAAAGGAAAAATCTCATCATGGAAGCTGCAGTGTGACACAGTGAGTCACGCAGTAAACCTTTATCCATAGACTTCTACACGCAGGCGTTCATTGCAAAGTTATTGGTTTGGTTTGAGGCCCCGGTCTCTGCCACACCATAGACACTGGGCCCTCACTGAAGCTCTTCCTGGACATCTGATTGCTGCCCTGTGTTGTGGAGATCCTGTAGCCCTGGGTCCCCGGGATACCTCCTCCCCAACCTGTGCTCCAGCAGACCATAGATGGGGTGGACCAATACTTAACCCTGGCTCTGGGCCTGGGTAGTTGCAGGGTTGGGCAGCCTGCCAGCTCTCCCTGTCTTCACACCAGGGGCGCTGTCCAGCATTGCCTCCCAGCTAGTTCACCCTTGCAGTGATGAGCAAGGGGTGGGGCCAGTTCTCCCACTTTCACATCCTACTCTTATGACCTCAGGGCCAGCTCTTCCATCTGCGATGAGCAGGGGAGGACATCGCTCTCTGTCCATGCTGCCACATGACAGATGAGTGATGGGGTCAGCTCTCCCATACTCAAACTTCGGGCCTGGCTCACCCACGCCTCCACCGACAGGGTTGTTGTGGAATATTAGTTTATGATGTGTTACATTTGTTGTGCTGTGGAATATTTGTTTAATGATGCAAAGATGTATTGTGTTCTTTTATGTTGCATTTGTTTAACTCTGTAAAGCCTGTCTAAAACACCTTGTTTTAAAAAAAAGTGAATTCACAGATAACTATAATTCTCCTTAAAGAGAGCTGGCCGGGAAGGGCCTGCATCCTGCAATCTACCTCACTCCAGATCTACCCTATCATTCCAACATTTCACCTTCAAAATGAAAGAAAATCCTTCTAGCTGTAGTAATCTCAAGGCAGTGAGACCGGGAGTGTTGGAGGGACAGGGGAGGTTGTAACTCCCTATCCAAACCTTCTAGCTTGTATCTATGTTCATGTGACTCCTATAAAAAAATCTTTTAACAATGCTTTAAAATATTGCGTGCGTGCGGTGCGTGCGTGCGTGCGTGCGTGCGTGCGTGTGTGTGTGTGTGTGTGTGTGTGTGTGCTGGTCCTGTGGGAGCCAGAAGAGGGCATCAGTTTCCTGGAGCTGGAGTTACAGATGGTTGTGAGCCACCTGGTGTGGGTGGGAACTGAACCTGGGTCTTTTGAAAGAGCAGGAAGAGCTCTTGGTTGCTGAGCCATCTCTCAGCCCCCAAATCTTTCTTTAACACTTGCAGAAACACTGAAAACTCTACACTTAAATGCTAAGGACTACCCACATCCTATGTGTTACAGAGTAAGTTTTTATGTCTGCTCACTTCCTCCATTGTCTGTGATGATAAGTCAAGGCAGTTAAAAATGAAGACAGAAGAGCCAGTGTGGTGGCACATGCCTTTAATCCCAACAGTCTAGAGAAGAAGACAGATAGGTCTCTGTGAGTTCTAGGACAGCCTGGTCTACACAGTGGAAAAAAAAATCGTAAGAATAAACAGAAATAACGCATCCTCCTCCTTTTTGTTATCTTTGTTTGTTGTTTTGCTTTTTCAATACAGGTTTCTCTACGTAGACATGGCTGTCCTAGAACTCACTCTGTAGACCAGGCTGTCCCCAAACTCACAGAGATTCACCAGCCTCTGCTGCCTGTGCTGGGATTAAGGTGTGCACCCCATGCCCAGTTTCCTGTGACGCTGAGTTCAGAAATCCCATGTCCTGGCCAAGGTCAGGAGCAGAGTCAGCAATTTCTCCCACGTCTAGCTGTGTCTTGACTTTGGCTTGTGTAGAAACTGGAGTCATGTGTGCCGAGTCAACATTCCAGTTTTCCTGGCGAAGAAGTCCGAGTCTGCCAGTGGAAACCACCGTTTTCATTTTCCTTCTCATCCTCATCTCTGCTTTTCTTTCCTCTACACATGCACCCCCCTGCACTCAGCCCTGTGAAGTTGCTAAGTTCTTCCAGACTTGGGGCCCAGACGCCACCCTAAATCTGGTTTGACAGTCGAGGCTGGTGGTTACTGAGATATGATCCGAAACACTTTCTCTTGGGCCATCTGGTCAATCAGATGTCAACTTCTGGGAGGGAGAACTTGGCAACTGTGCTGAACTTGGGTACCACAGTTCATTGCCATCTGATGGGGACTGAATGGGCTTCAAGCTGGGCCCAAAACAAGTTGCTGTGATATCCTTGATGGTTAAACCAAATCTCATCAGCACCTCACTGCTTTTACTAACATCGTAAGGCTCCAAGCAGTACTTCAAGCTCTCCCACACTGGGCACCAAGGACCCTGTTAAACTTTCCTGATTCCATCAGTGAGTTAATTTTTGAAGGATGATTTAATCTGAAACATGAACAAAACCCCTAAGATTTCCAGCCAGGAGATCTTTTTCCACGGCAAGTGGGTCAACAGGAATGACCAAAGCCTGTGTAGTAGAGTTTTCCTGTCTTGCCCACACGTTCAGGACAAATCTTTGTCACCCGCACCAGTTCCCACAGCCGCTCAGGACCCAAATCCAAGTAAAACACATGAGGATTATATTTTGGTTACAAAAACTGATTAAGATTCATAGAATTCTAACTATAGCTCACATTGTCTCACAGTAGTGCATTGTACACCCCCTGTATCTCTCCATACAGTCTTACAGCTAATTGGCGTGGTTCACACTCGCATGTAAATCTATACCCTGCTCCACTGGCTGTGAGCCAGTGTGGAGCTGTGCATGTTCCTTTCAACCTTCATGTCTCCATCTTTACCTACGTCGACTCTTCCATGGCCCTCTATCCTTATGGGATTCCTCGGAACAGCAAATGTGTTTCTGCTGCACAGCAAGGGGGTAGTGCCGTGCTTGGTGTTGGGCTTCAGATGACTCCTTCTGCCTTCCTGTCTCTTATCTTGGAAGGTTTATCCTGCCTCGTGTGTTCGGGTTCGCCGCGCTGAGAGACCCATGAGCGCCTCGAATTCGCGGTCTCTATCTCTGACTTTTCGCTCAATTGAAAATTCCGAGTACAGGACCCATGCCTCCGCACAGTCTACGCCAACTAGTGACTAAGACACCTCAGGATATACAAAGACATACATGCCACTACTAGAGACACCGATATATCTAAGAGTTGAAACACGCCTACACTTGCTCAGATGCCTTCCGTATAGCAATCCTGAGCTGGACAGCCCAATTCTGATTCTTGGCCTCTCTTCATCTCAGGAAAGGCATTGAATCTAGGCCATTCTTCTTCTCAGAGTGCCTGTAGAGCAGCCTACACAGGAAATGCGCATATATGCGAGAAATAGTGCTCTCTTCGCTCAAGACAGCACGAGCGTGGAGCGCACTTCTTATGTCTCCACAGTCCCCTGAGCTCAGCAAGTCTGGCGTCAGTGTGCTTTTCCTTGGCGTGATGTCTGTTCACTGTGGGAATGTACTTTGGCGTTTAGCCCACAAGGAGGTGCCTCGGCTACGAGTTAAAAAGAGGGAAACAGGCTGTTGAGTCCCAGAGTCCTGAATGGTCTGGGAAGGGGAAATCACTCGTCATAGATTAGTATGATGCTAACCCAAGAGGTAGGAAAGGATTTCAAAAGAGTGGCCCACGCTCTCCTCCAGGGTAACTGAAATACTGTTTTTTCTAGTATAATCGGTGATCAGAGGGTCAGATATGAGACCCAAGAAACAAACTGCAGCAGAATACCCTAATTCTGAAATGTGTGGACCCCGGTGTGGGTTAGCATTTGGGAATGCTTGCACACATCTAATGAGGTATTGGAGATGAAGCCCGAGGCTAAGAACAAGTTCTACAGGCTCTAGACCTGAAGATGATTGTAGACAATATTTTGGCACACCTATGTTTTGTCTGGGACCTATAACCTGTAGAATTCCCACTTAGGGTATTTGTTAGCACTTTAAAAGCTGCAGATTTTGAAATATTCTGGGGTGTCGGATTTACAGGGATACTCAACTTGTATTCTTAAGTTCTGATTCTGACCTTAATAGTATGGGCAAATTATTTTGTTTCTGGACCTTGAATTTATTATCTGCAAAAAACGACAATGATACTCCATTATTCAATAGTATCTGTGGAAGTGGGAGCTGGAGAGATGGCTCAGTTGTTAACAGAACTAACTGTTCTTCCAGAAGACCCAGGTTCAATTCCCAGCATCCACAAGGCGGTCCACACCATCTGTAACTCCAGTTCCAGGGGATCTGATGCCCTCTTCTGGCCTCCTCAGGCACAAGGAACACACATGGTACATGAATATACATACAGGCAAAACACTCAAAACATAATTTTTTTTTTAAAAAAAAATAATTTTTAGAGTAAATGTGAAGGGCTGGAGAGATGGCTCAGTGGTTAAGGGTACTAGCTGCTCTTCCAGAGGACCTGGGTTCAATTCCCAGCACCCGTAGGGCAGCTCACAACTGTGTGTACTCCAGTTCCAGGGAACCCTGACACCCTTTTCTGGCTCTCCTGCAGCAGGCACATGTGTGGTATGCAGGCAAAAAACCGTACCCATATACATAAAAATTAAATAAATATGTGTGGTATATGTGTTTTGTGTATGTGGTGTGTGGTGTACATTGTGTAGGTAGTGTATGTTATATGTGTGTTGTATATGTTGTGTGTGTGAAATGTATGTGTGTATAGTGTATTGTATGTGGAATGCATGTATGTGGTATGATGTGTGTGTGTTGGTGTTTGTTCATGTGTGGTTGTGTTATGTATTGTATATGCGTGATGTGTATGTGTGGTATATGTGTGTTTGTGTATATATGTGTGTGTGTGTTGTGTGTGTATGTATATGGTGTGGGTATATATGTGGTGTGTGTGTATGTATTGTGGTATATGTGTGTGTGGTGTTGTTGTGTGTTTGTATGTGTGGTATGTATATATGTGTATATGTGTGGTGTGTGTGGTTATATGGGTATATGCATGTATGTATATGTGTGTGTATGTGTGTGTGTGTGTGTGTGTGTGTGTGTGTGTGTGTGTGGTGCAGGTACTCTATAGAGGCCAGTGTACCCATCCCCTGCCTGGCTTCTTACATGGGGTAGAGGAGATTCTAACTCAGATCATCCTGCTTGCAGAGGAAGACTGTTACCCGGTGGTCCTACTCCCAGTGAGCCATGCACACACACATATACACCACAGACGCACACATCACATATGTGTAAATTTGAAATGGAAAGAGAATATGGGAAAAAATATAACATAACCCAGCAGAGGGAGGCAGGTGGCTAGTCAGAGAAAAAAGCCAGGGAAAGTTCAGGACAGCCAACACCCCTTCTTAAAAAAATAAATAAATAACAAAATAAAATAAAAACTAGAGGGAAACAGGCAATCACAGAATGATGCTGAGAATTGAAACAAAGAGACAAAGCAAAGAGAAACGTCGTTCTTCATCTCTGACCCCGTGTGCCATCCCACTGCCTCTCGCTCCTCCGCTCCAACACCCGGGTTTACCCTGTGCTTCACAGACCAGAGTGGACGTCAGGATCATCTGGAGGGCTGGTGATACCCTGCACTGCTGGTCTCACCCCGCTCATCTGGGGAGGGGCCTGCGAGCCTGCATCCCCAACAGGAATTACTCCAGGAATAAGAGGCTCAGCATCCACAGTCCATTATGAGCAGAAGGCATCTCTCTCTGCTTGCAATATTCCCAGGCATTCGGTATTTACAACCCCTGCCCTGGGCCACGCGGTGGACCCTACGTTACCCGGTGCCATTTATCAAACTCTTAATAGTTTTAAGAAGTTACAAAATTAAGAAAGAGATTAGGAAATTTTAGGTCAATCCTTTAAGAGGGTGTGACTCTGTGAGCCTCACACTGTTTTGTTATGTCTTTTCCTTCACATTTTGCTGGAGTGAGAACTGGAAATTTTAGTCTAAATCTACACCACTTCCTAGAGCTTGGGAACCACTGAAATGAATGATTTTAACAAATAGAATCAACGTGTGTGGGCTGTTGAGATGGCGCAGAGAGTAAATGCCTCGCCCAGCCCGAGGACCCAAGTTCAACTCCCGGAACCCACACAGTGACAGGAAAACTAACTTCTGCGCACTCTCCTCTGACCAGCACACATACGTCATGACACACATATACCAACATAATACATACAGACACATACATACATGTACACACACACAAATAAATAAAAGATAATAAAAATATTTTCAAAATTCAACTTTCATAAAAGGCCATTTTCCAGCATCATTTTAACTCGTGGATGAAACTGAAGACACCCCAGAGGGTAGCTGTGACAACTGCGCTATCCAGAAATAAACAGAAGCCGAGCCCAGGTGAATCGATGAGTGCGGATGGCCTTTTCCCGGGAAGGGGAGACCGACAACCCTCCCCCACACCCGCATCTCTTCACAAGCATCGCAGCAGAGACTCCACGTCAACCTCGTCACCTGATCAGGAAAAACGTATCCACCCCGACGTAGAACGGGCCACTCCGAGAGTAGAGGTAGAGTGGGTGAGCCGGCACTCTGGCCCTCCATTCAAGCACATTATCTATAACAGACACGCAGAAAAGCAACATCTTTTAGTTCAGCTGGGGGAAACCAGAGGACTTCACTTTGAGAAAAAAAAGAGGTATGATCTCAACATCTGTTTGCACTGAGCTGTAGCAACAATGTCAGGGGTGACTGAGGCCCCTGTCACCGGGCTGTGTGTGCTCCTTTGTGCTCTTTTTGATGCCCACAGCCCTCTGGGACTCTCACAGTGTTAGGGCAGGTGCCCATCACTTCAGAGTCTCCCTGTAACTGCGGTCTCTAGTTCTGATTCACCTGCTTGGTCCCCTGCTGAGAGATGACCTTATTACTGGATGATGGACACGACGTATGATGAGGGACTTCAGGGTTGGCAATGTCCAGAAATGGTGACTTCCATGGATGCGCACATTTGGTTATACTTGCCTAGTCTTCAGTAACGGGGAAAAGCTACTTCCTGTCTTAGTAGACAGAGGAGCACACAATGGCCAACTACCATTGGTACCTTGTTTCTACCGAGGGAAGTGGTAGTGATCGCAGCCCTGGGACACTTTGGCACAGGAAGTCTCAGTGTGTCACTAGACAGAAGGAAGGCTGACTGTTCTGAGACAGCTGTCAGGGTCCATCCCATGGCCCACCGCTAGCCCACATAGAAAGGGCTCTCTTTCCCATGGGTGCCGGAGAAAGAAAAGTCAGTCAGCTCCCCATACCCAAAGACAGCCAAGCGGTCATCTGACTGGTGTGTCCCGAGACAATCCAAAGGAGACTCAGGACTCGGATCCCGTTCAGTGTCTGCAGGTGCCTTCTGGCAGCTCTGGGTACAGATGGCCGCATGTTCTTTTGCCAAGAAAAACACTGTAGAGCTCCATCCACGGCTCCTAGAAACCCTGAGCAAAAGTGGAGCTATTACCAGCCCTCATTGTAAACCAGACCCATCCAGACACCACCTAAGGTAACCCAAAACGCACGCAGAGACCTCTCAGACTCTGGCTCAGAACCTGAATGCCTCAACTCAGGCTTCCCACAGTCCCCCTCCAAGATCTGTTCTCTGGCTCTCGTACCTGTCCTTTGGACCTTGACTCCCCCTACTACTCTTGACCTGACATTGGTGTTCCATGATGCCTGTGTTGCCCGAGCTCAGGCACCAAGGGATATCTTACTGAGTTGCCTCATTGAGCCTTGAAATGAAAGAATGTGCCTAGTCTTATGGCAACTTGTTATGCCAAGTTCGGTTGATATTCCTGGGAGGCCTGCTCTTTTCTGAAGGGAGGAGTAGATCTGGGAGAGATGGAGGAAGAGCAACTGGAATGAAAGGAGGAGGAAAATTGTAGTCAGGATGTAATATATGATAAAAGCATAGATAGATAGATAGATAGATAGATAGATAGATAGATAGATTGATAGATGATAGATTGATAGATAAATGATAGATAATGATAGATAGATAGATGATAGATAGATAGATGATAGATAGATAGATAGATAGATAGATAGATAGATAGATAGATAGATAGATAGATAGATGGCAGGTAGGTAGAGTAAATGCCAAGAAAATTCATGCAGATCAGGGGGATCTCAGTTTAGGGGAGGAACTTAAAGGCCCATGCTGGTGCCTGATACTTAATACATATATCTGCTTTAAGTCAGAGGTGGGTCCTAAGATGGGCATCTGAGGTCCAGCCTGGCATTGTTGAAAGCGGTGGAGGTGTGCTGTCTGTCAGTTCACTACAGTGAGACAGAGCCTCTGGAACAGCTGGGCCTGCTGCTTGCTCAGCAAGGTCAGGGCAGCCCAGCAGGAGGTCTTGGCACAGGCCTTCTTTTTTCTCTTCCAGCTAAACTACAGAGACTAGGGAAAGGGTGAATTTAAGAGGCAAGCACATACTATTGCACCGAACTCCATCAACTTATCCCATGTTGTCTCTTTTCTCTACCATGCTGAACTTGGACCTGTCTATGGGACAGCCAGGTGCAGAGAAAGATCTACAGCCACATCACAAGAGGTCACTATAGGCTTCTGGAACCTGGAAAAGCCCATCGTTAAATGTGATGGGGTTGTAATATAACCAACAGAGTGGGCCTACCTCCAGGGCTCTGTGCAGATACTCTATGCAGACTGACATTGCACCCCCTGCAGGCAGATCTGCATCCATTCTGCATGGGAACTGGTCCCCAGAACTCTATGCCTGCTGAGCACCCTTTCAGACTAGCTCTGTCTTTTATTGCTTTTTTGATATTGGGGTTTATGTCAACTGTTACTATAATTAAGTCACTGTCGATGCTGATTTTGTGTAGAATTCAAATAAGATCAGAGAAAAATCATTGCTATGCTTTCCATGTGGGACATACTCCTTGAAACTACTTAATTACATATTCATATTTACCCTGTCAACTCCCTGAGATTTTTGAGGTTTTTTTTTTTTTTTTAAAGCCCCTTTTAGAGCATGGAAAGACAATTTTGAAAACCTGAGGGGAATTTGTTGAAAATTACTTCATATAGATGAAAGGTATTTGCATGAACAGGCAATTTTTGAATGGTGTGAAGATGGTAAGTATGTAGGTAAGTAGATAGATAATAGACTTAGAAGTTAGATAGATAGACAGACAGATAGATAGACAGATAGTAGATAGATAGATGATAATATCTATCTATCTATCATCTATATATCTATGTTTTTCTCTTTCATATAAGCAGATGGAAATGAAGCTAATATTCTCTCTGTGTGTGTGTGTGTGTGTGTGTGTGCATGTGTGTGTATGTGTCTGTCTGTCTGTCTCTCTCTCTCCTCTCTCTTTCTCAGAGTCATACTATGTAGTAGTCCTGGCTAGCTTCAAAACCACAGAAGATTCTTCTGCCTCTGCCTCTTGAATTTTAGCATTAAAGGAATATGCCACCATGGCCCTTGAAACTAATATTCTTCATTATTCACCAAAGCATAACGTTGAGGGCCCAATCGAATCATCATTTTGTTACATTGGAGTTGAGTCATCTATTTCGGACTCAGATACATTGATTAGCTTTGCTTGCACATTCACCCCTGGCAGTTGTACATGAATTTACTTAAATCTATAGAACTAAAAATAGCCTTGATCATAGAATCTGTTCCCCAGGGCAGAACTACAGTGAGCCCCTTACCTCTCAACTGACCCAGGCTTTGGTCAGCACAAAAAACACACTGGATAATTGTACCCGACATAATTCATCATTGTTAGGGACTTCGCCTTGCCTTAGCACCCTGATGGTAAACAAAGACTGAATTGTAAACAGTGGAGATCCAGCCTTTGCTGACATTTAGGAGCTGCTGGGCATTCACTAGAATCCAAACCGGAGGAATTATTCTCCAACCACACGCTTCTCTAGGTCATTTCTCTGGGTGGTCCTAGTTTAAAATGCTTACTTTTTCCTCTGCTCAGGGGTCCTGGCGGGGAGAGATGAACTTGGCAATTGGTCTGTGGGCTCCTGCTTCTTTGCCCATCGCTTTCCACATTTCTCAAAGGCAGATTCTCACAGCCTGCCGAAGTCCCATGTGCCGGTGATGGCCTGAGGTCCAAGCCCCAGCTCCTGGCCGCCATGTAAACAGTCCCCACCACAGGAAGGACAAGGCCTAGCAAGGTGATGAACCTGCAGAAAGAAGACACCTGGCCAGGCCTTCACATAACAAGAGAAAACAACCCCATGAGAAACAAAATCACCAACTGGACATGGAGGCACTCCTGTAACCCCAGCATACTAGAGGCTGAGTCAGGAGACTCCTGAGTTCAAGGCTAGCTAATATGCAAAGAAACATGATGTCTCCCAAAGGAAAACATGACAGCAACAAGAAAAACATAAAAATTGCCAGAGGAATAGTTAACAACTTAAGAAAAGGGGCTGAAGAAAGTTCATGAGATAAGAATGCATGCACATTGTTCTTGCAAAGAACCAGGTTCCATTTTCCCAGCAACCACAATGGGGCTCTCAACCTCCTGTAACTCCAGTTCAGGTGATCTAATGCCCTCTCCTTCCATGGCACCTACACACATATGGTCCACATAATCTCACACAGACATACACATACACATAATTTTAAAAAAAAAAATACATCTTTTAAAAATTCTAAGAATAAAAGTAATGGGGGAAAATCACAATAGAAAAGATGAATAAATTTCACTCACTCTTAGCTTAGAAAATTATCATAAGTATCACTTCTCAGCATTTTGGCTAAGGTGGAGTGAAAATTACTATAAACAGACAAAACAAAACCAAAACCTGAGAAAAACATTTGTAGCAGTATCTAGGATATAAAGCCCCATATAAGAGATGATGAACTTAAAAAACAAAACAAAAAACAAGAAAAGCTCAACACAGAGAGAGAGAGAGAGAGAGACAGACAGACAGACAGAGAAGAGGGTGGAAATCTTACAAAAGAAAAATACAAGTAACAAATAATCTCAGGGGAAAAGAAACCCTCCTCACCAGTTTTTAAAGAAGACATGACTTAAACATCTATATTCACCTATCAGACTGGTGTGGTATTCATAAGGATGGCTTTGATCCTGGTAAGGAGCTAATGTAGCGTGTATGGACATCCCTGTTAAGGCACTATAAACAAATGGTTCAGTTATCAAGACCTAGAATTATACTTCTTTTCAATGTGTGCCAAGAAATGATCGAAATGCAGAAAGGTGAAGGGCACATTGGCGATTAGTCAGGGGAGAGGCCGGGCTTCCAAGCAGAGAAAGGGGTTTTCAGCTCGGGAACGACTGCAGATGGATGCATTTGCTGGTGGTCCTGGACCCCACTGAAGTTGGGGCCTGGTCTGTCTTCCCTGGAGTGTTTCCATATTTCCTTGTTTAATGGTGATCTCCCTGTATTTTAGTCAACACAGGATGCTGTAACAAAGTGCTGTGGGCTGGTAGCTTATGAACAATAGAACATGATTATTATTATTGTTGTTATTGAAGCTGGGAGTCCCCAAATCAAGTCACCAGCAGCTGAGGAACCTCCCCCGGTTCCTTTTAAGAAGACACTAATCTCATTTGTAAGGGTGGTGCATCAGGGCCTAGTTACCCACTCCAGGCCCCACCTGCCTCCATCACATTCGGGATTAAGTTTCAATGAAGGAATATCGGGTGGACACCAAACTCAGATCACTGAACTTCGAAGCCAGACTGCATGGGCCGGTCATCATTCAGTGAATTAAATTCAACACTAAATGCAGTTGGTGAGAGAGGTTGATAAGAAGACACTGACATCACCCCCGGCTGGGTACCTCCGAGGCCCATACTTACAGACACACGGAGGCAAACGTGTCCAGACGAAACACCCCAGCAGCGCATTCTGGCCACACTTTCACAAGGCGAGGAGGAAGAGTTTTTTGTAAAGAGGGAGAGGGAAGGTGCCAAAAATGAAGTATTTTCTGAGCCTTAGCATATTTCAAGAGAGAAGAAGAGGGCCATGTTACTGCGTTAGACCTTCCTGAGTGTATTCCTCTCACTGAAACACAAAGCTGGCATTTTAACATGCATTGGCTTTCCAAGGCTGACAGTATTTTTAAGTTGCGTCTATACCGAACATGTACAGACTTTTCATCATTATTCTTTAAACGATGACAGTACTATAAAATAACTATGTGCATAGCCTTTCATTGGGTTTATAAATAAGCTAGAGATGGTTAATGGTGCCCAGGAGGATTGTGTACATTCTATGCAAACACTATGAAATTTTATATAAAGGCTTGAGCATCTGTGGATTTCAGTCTCCTGGGGGTCTTGGAACCAATCCAAACCCCCATGAATACCAAAAACCAAATTTATCTGCTTTATGAATAGTGGAGGGAAAATGAAAAAACAAAGATGCCAAAGGGGGGTAGAGACGTGTGTCAGGGATTAAAAGTGAACACTGTTCTTCCAGAGGACCAGAGGCAGTTGCCCGCAGTCACATCAGAGTCTACAATGTCCTCTAAGTCCGGTTCTAGGGGATCCCACACCCTCATTTGGCCTCCACAGGCACCTGTGCATACACACACACACACACACACACACCACACACACACACACACACACACACACACCTTAAAAAATGCTTAAAACATAAAAAGATGCTGAAAGCCACCTGTCTTCGTTAGAGTTTCTATTGCTGTGACAAACACCATGACCAAAATACAAGTTGGGGAGGAAAAGGGTTTATTAGGCTCACACTTCAGCATTGCTGCTCATCACTGAAGGAAGTCAGGACAGGAACTCAAATGGGACAGGATCCTGGAGGCAGGAGCTGAAGCAGAGGCCATGAAAGGATGCTGCTTACTGGCTTGCTTCCCACGGCTTGCTCAGCCTGATTTCTTACAGAACCCAGGACCACCAGCCCAGGGATGGCACCAACCACCATGGGCTGGGCCCTCCCCCATTGATCACTAATTGAGAAGATGCCTTACAGTTGGATCTCATGGAGGCATTTCTTCAACTGAGGCTCCTTCCTCTCTGATGACTCTAGCTGGTGTCAAGCTGACACACAAAACCAGCCAGCACACCACAGAACTACTAGGCATTTGACCCAAGCAGAAATGGAACAGACTCTTCTGGACTCTCAGTCCATTGATCTCTCACATCCCTTCTGGCACACAGCCCTGGGAATGCTAAATCTAAGAAGGGGCCTGGGACGGACTCTAGTCTCTTTGTGAGCAAATCTCTACAAGAGAGACAAAAATATGCAATAAAAGATGGAACAAAACAACGGAAGCCAGCCACTCTGGGATGGGCACCATCCAAAACTGAAGCTCAGAAACACCGGCTTAGGACAGAGCTGATGAATCCTTGGAAGAATCGATATGTAATGATCTTACTAGTGAGATTAGTGTTCTGTCTCAAATGTTAGTGAGACTCAGAGAGACCCAGAGTGTGAAGGGACAACTATTGGCCCTCTCCCTAGAGGCTTCGGAACTGGGAGTCTGGGAGTGATCTGGAATCTAGACCCTTGCAATTCCCCAGGGCCACACTCAGAATCAGGACCTGGGCAAACATTGAAAACACATGGTTTCAAATAATGGTAATACCAATTGTTATTAACGGCCACAAACACTACAATTCATTGAGTGCCTACAAGACATGAGGCATGGTTCCATCACTACTTGTAACTTTTACTAACCTATGAGAAGTGTCCACCTTATCTTACACATGGGAGAATTTGCCTCGGATAAGTTCATCACATTGAACATACTAGTTAAGAATACAGTTTTGGGAGGCTGGAGAGATGGCTGTGAGAGAGCATGATGTTCTTCCAGGGGACCCAAGGTTCAATTCCCAGCAGCAGCAGCAGCAACAGCAAAAAAAAAAAAAAAAAAAAAAAAAGCTGCTGATGGCGTTGTCATAGCAACCAGTAACTGGAAAGGTCTGAGGATGACGGTGAAATTGACCACTCAGAACAAACAGACCCAGATAAGGTTGTACCTTCTACCTCTGCCCCACCATCAAAGCTCATTGGAAGCCATGGAGACAGAAAGGACCAGAAAACAGGAAGCACATTGGAAATAACGCTCTTGATGAGGTTGTCAATAGTTCCCTGCAGATGCCTCACCAGTTTTTTAGTCAAAGAACTTTCAGGAACTATTAGAAAGATCCTGGGATAGGCTGGAGAGATGGCTCAGTGGTTAAGAGCACTGACTACTCAGCATTGGGAGAGGTAAGGGGAAACCAGTCTTGGCCGAGCCACAGGTCGGCTTGATTTTCTATCTTTTTTTTTAAATCTAGGTTTAGTCTGGACTCTGTCTACCCTGGGCTGACATAATTTCCTTCTCCGGAAGCCATGCACATTATTACTTTTCTCATTACCATAACCAAACATCTGGCAATAAGTAACTGAAGGCAGAAAGGAGTGTTTTGGCTCATGGCTTGATACAGTCCCTCACACAGCGGTGACAGAGGGAGCGTGAGGCTGCTTGCTCACATCTCTGTGGGCCCGGAAAAAGAGAATGCAGGCACTCAACTTACTTCCTCCCTTCCCCTCTATTATTCAGTCTACATCCCGAGCCACACATTCAGGATGAGTCCTCCTATAACCTCTAGACACACCCTCCCAGACACTCGGAGGTGTGTCTCCTGGGTGATTCTAACGCAGTCGAGCTGACAAAGAAGGTTAACTATCACATCACGCACCGTCTGTTAGTTGAAATGCTCTAACATGCCATGGAAACCACTGAGCAGCAGGTCCTCCAGCCTCTGGCTGCTGGTTGTCCATCCCTCCTACCCATCCAGGGTTTCTCTCTCGGTCTCTCTCTGTCTTTCCATATCTCTCTTTCTCTCACCGTGCCTCTCTGTCTCTGCCTGTCTGTCTGTCTGTCTCTCTCCCCCAGCAATGCTTTGATCATCCTGCTTTGGCCTGTCTGCCGCAGCTGCTCCTCTTCTGCTCCAGCGAGCAGCACCTGAGCTAACAGCAGCCACCTGGCATTCCTGAACTGCTTGCCCCCACATCTGGAGGGGAGATCCTAGCAATTCCATCAAAAGGCTCTAAGAAATAACTGACAAATCCTTTCCAGATGGAGAAAAGTTCCCCAGGGCAAAGAATCTCTGATCTCAAGCCCTGTCTGTGCCAAAGCTGGAGAGAGGTTCTGCTGTCCAATTCTAATTTCCCCAGCACCGCCCCACGTCGGCTCGGCTCACCCTAGCCTGGGCCGGTTCTTCTAGTTTCTCTGAGAGCGCCTTTTTCATGTCTCTCCGAGAATGAGTGTCTCAAAATATCTTTTTTTATCATCATTTCATCCCATTTAGTCAGCTCTGGCTAGCCAGCTTAGCATTAGCCAGAAAAACTGGAGTAACTGATAAATCTCCTAAGACAGGCAAAGTTACACTTGGGGCCTTGATTACTCATTTGAAATGCTAATGTCATAGTAGCTACACCTGTCTTTGTTTTTATGATATGCATCACTTCTCTATCAAGAACCCAAATTTGACTTTGATTTATAACATTTTTTATTTGATTTGTAGCACTGGGGGTAGAACCCAGGGTTCCCAGCTGCTGAGCGAGGGCTAGGCCTCTGAGATAGGTCACCAGCTCTTTTTTTTTTTTTTTTTTTTGATACAAAAATATCTTGCTCTGTAGCTCAGGTTATCCTCAAACTTGCTCTGTAGCCCAGGCTGATCTCAGATTCATGACACTCCGCCCTTATCTTCTAGAGTGCTGGGGTTGTGGACATATGACCACAGGCCTGGTTTTTTGTTGGTTGGTTGGTTGGTTGGTCTTGTCTGTCTTTAACAGCACATGAAACACCAGGCTAGACAGATAATGCGCCCAAAGCTGTGAGTGTTGTTATAAACTTAGAGGACAAGTTAAAGTCACTAAGAATAGCTGCGCTATCAACACTTTGAAGGAGAACTTAGTCATGAGCTGATAGCTCTTTTATAAATGACCAAAATTAATATCAATCACTAGTGATAAAAACAAATTTTAGGCTTTAAAGCGCTTGCTTGGACAATTTGAAAGACTTATAAAAGATGAAACTAGTTTCTATGGGCTAAAATGTCTTCCTCTGCATGCCAAATGTCAGACATGATTATGAGTTAAGACATCAGGAGCCCCTGAACTTCAGAGGCTGTCAGTCCCCTGCTACAGAGACAGGAGACTGATGCTTGGGGGAGATTAAATGATTTGCTCGGGGTCACAACAGCTGGGAAGTGAGACCAGGCCCAAAGGCTGGGCTCTCAGCTAATCCACTGCAACCTATTGGCCTCACATCCAAGTTCCAAGTTCAAATGGCTTCCTGACCCGACAGTTGGCAGCCACATGGGCAGAGCAGAGAATTCACAGTATGGAAACCCAACCGCCACTCCTGTCTCCAGGCCTAATGAGGCAGCGGCGCGGGAGACTATTTCACTTTCCGTCTTTATTACATCAAGATGCAGCAATCATCTACCGGCCATTGTCTTCTCTCTTCCTTCCCCGGGCCTCTCCACCACCAGCCCACCACCTCCATTCCCAACTTTCCTCCCCTCCATTATTCCTAGTTAGGCTGACTAACCAAGATGAAGAGTCCGGTGTGGTCCTGAAGGTCCTGGAGTCCTGAAGGCGCAGCCTTGGTTGTCTCTAAGCAGTTAGAATTTTCAGACTTCATGCTGAGACAGTAGTTTGTGGTTTTTTTTTTTTTTTTTTTTTTTCATTACTTACCCAGCTGAGACATCATGGTCACATCCTCTTCACCGCAAGAGTCAGGGACACACACACCCACACTATAGTCTGCTCATCCTGGGAAACACAATGCCACATGCCCTTTAATGTTAGTGCTCATAGTATACACACATGCGTGTGTGTGTGTGTGTGTGTGTGTGTGTGTGTGTGTGCGTGCGTGCTCAAATGTCGAAGTGGAGCCAGATATTGATACAGATTATCCTTCTCTGCTCACCTTATTTTTTTGAGATAGGGTTGAGCCTGGAGCTTGTCAGTTTGGGCTAGATTGGCTAGACAGGACACACATATCACACACACACACATGCACACCACCCAGGAGCTGGGTTATAGACCTCACCCAGCATTTACATGGGTGCTGGAGAATCTCCCCATGGGTCTTTGGATTCTGAAGCAGTCACTTTCCACACGGAGTCATCTAATCAGGTCCTTGTTTTGTCTTCTGAGGCCAGGCCTAACGTAATTCAAGAAGTCCTTGATTTCCTAATCCTCCTGCCTCATTCTCCCAAGTGCCGGATTACAGTCATAAGCCACCACAGGCATGAATGTTTCTCAGGAAGGCTGTCACTACCCTAGCATACAGCAGCAGGAGGGAGAAGGACAGAAGGAAATCTGTTGAAAGAAAAAAGGATTCTGACCTCTCAAGATAGGCTCTTGCCAGTACAGGATGGTCCGTGAATGTAGCACATCAGATGTACCTAAGTTAGGTTGAACACGCACCCAGGTTCAATGTCACAATTTAAGAAGTTTTGAATAACTTACTGGCCACATCCCTCCTCCAGATTAAAGGTCAATGGTTTTGGATAATTTACCCCAGTGCATTCCTCCTCCATATTAACAGTCATAAAAACTGGCTCCCCTAGAATTGTCTAAACAGTGGTCAACTTGCAGTTTCTGAATAACATGGCACATATATCAAGTCAAGATTTTATTTCTAAAAAAGTCAAGTCAATAACTAGAATGCCCATCTTAATAAAGATAGGCCAAATCATAAATACCATTTCTGAGCTTCAAAGTATACAATGTATATGATTGTGTAGGCCTGACCTACTCTGATATCAAAACCATTCGTCTGAAAATGACCCTTAAACAGTCCTCCAGACCTTCAGTGGGGCAAATGAGACTCAGGAACCACACCCCCGTCTCCATGGCTAACTGCTGGAAGGCTCGTAGAGCACCAGGAACAAGGAGCCCGCTCCCTTCCGCTTCAGACTGTGGTTTCTAGCCAGACAGCAATGTCATTTTATTTCAGCTGTGTGTGACACGTGTAAAATCCATTTTGTATTTAAAAAAGGTTGCGTGATGCCTAGGTTTCTATCTGAGCAGTCAAAGGATTGATGCACTTTAAAGGTAAGTCAAGCCAATTGGAATCAGTGAGCTATTTAAAAAGAATTTTTTAAAGGACACTAAGTTGGGAGAGGGGGGATGGAGGTGGATCTGAGAAGAGTGGGGGGGTTGAAATATGTTGTTTTAATATATGAATGTATGAATTATGAAATCCTCAAAAAATACTAAAATTTTATATTATTTTAAAAGATAGAGCGGGCCTGAAATGTTAGTCAGCTGGGTTAATGGGTATTCAAAAACTACAAGGCCAGGCCGTGGTGCGATGCCTTTAATCCAGCACTAGGGAGGCAGAGACAGGCGGATCTCTTTGAGTTCAAGGCAACCCTGGGCAAACAGTGAGTCCCAGGACAGGCGCAAAGCTACACAGAGAAACCCTGTCTCGAAAAAACAAAACAAAACAAAATAAAACAAAAAAAAAAAAAACTACAGCTCATCTGCTTGGATCACTCAAATGCACATTCAGAGCTCCATTTCTGGGGCCAGGGCTACAGGTAACTGGACTCCAGTGCTGCTCCAGAAATTGATGCATTCAGGGTTTCAAGCTGAGCCACTAGGTTCTGACCTCTGGGTTTGATCCACACTCCACCGCGCAATGGCTGCTTCCTTGGTAGAAAGGATGTAAAGTTGAAACTTGCAGGGTTAGTGGTGGGGTCGGTAAGAACTCTGAAAGTTGAAATACGGCAGAGATCCCCCTATAGGGACCCCAATGGAGTAAATTGAGATGGGTAGAGAGACCTACCAATAAGTCCAAAGATGGAAGATTGCTCTCTTCAAATTGCTGGCCACACTTTGACCTTGGATCCTCCACTTAAAGGTTCAGCCAGGAGGTTCCTTCCAGTGTGGAGAGAGGAATATCTGAACAAGTGTATGTGGTTTTTGACAAGGGCCTCCTGTCACTCATTCCAAAAGAGGGCTGAGCACATTAAACCAACTATTAAAATGACGTTTTAGCTGGGCATGGGGGGTGGATGCCTAAAACCTCAGCTCCTGGGAGGGAGATCCCAGAGCAGCATTTCTCAACCTGTGGGTTTGCAAACCTTGGTGGGGCGCAGGGCAGGGAGGCGCTGAACAACCCTTCCACAGGGGTCGCATGTCATATACCCTGTGTATCAGATATTTACATTACGATTTATAACAGTAGCAAAATGACAGCTATGAAGACGCAATGAAAATAATTTTATGGTGTGTTATGTGTGGAGGGGAGAACCCACAACATGAGGAACTGTTTTAATGGGTCAGCATTAAGTAGGTTGGAACCACGGCCTAGAGGATCAAGAGTTCACAGTTCAAAGTAGGGCTAGGTTGCAAGTTCCGTCAACCTTTTCTACATAGAGAGATCTTGTCTCAAAGAAGCAGAGGATCACCGCTTCTGATGAGGTCTCTTAGTGTCTTTTTGTGGTTTCAGTTAGGAAAAGCAATTGGTGTGTATCTTACATGCTGAGGCACCGGGTCCCTCCACTCACCTGCAGTAGATGAAGTTTGCAGTACTGGCCTCGGAATCTTCCCTCGGGCCCCGGGTGGAAAGACACTCGCTGTAGGATCCCAACCTGTCCAGGTTGCCACTAAGAACATTGCTTCCGAGCTTTCCCACCGAGTCATACATGAATTCCAAACGC